>NC_071980.1:2974774-3009378 GCF_026283585.1 Hylaeus volcanicus | reverse complement strand
TCTTCTTCTTCTTCTTCTTCTTCTTCTTCTTCTTCTTCTTCTTCTTCGTCTTCTTCTTCCTTCTCCTCCTCTTCTTCGTCTCTTTCGGGTGCCATCCTCCCTTCTCTCCGCTACGAAGAACGATGGCTAACGTTCCCTCCCCCCGACGGACCAGTCGCGATTTATTAGGCGAGCTAATTAATAGGCTAACTGGACGCCGGGCGTCGGCGTGTGCGTGCAACGTCGGCGCGGCGATTCGTGGAAATCGAAACGCAACGATTCGCGATTTATCGTCGCGGCGGAGATTCATGATCCAGTGCTCGTCTCGTGAGGCGTCTTCGCCGCTTTCTAGGGGCCCCGCGTCTTTTTTTCCGTCAGCTTCGGAATAGAATCCGAGCCTAATGGCGTCCGCGGCCGAGCGAGCACGGAATTCCTTTAATTCGGATGTTCCGGCGATGAGGGATCGATCCTGCTCGCCACGAATTCCTTTCTGCTTGGTCGCTGCCCACGGTAATTCGAGAGTTCGATAGCGCGCTTAGAGACGAGACGATGGTCACGCTTTGATAAAAACGACGGGGGACTGGTAGCATCCGTGGGACGACGTCCTTGCGTTTGCTACCAGCTGACTTAATCGCGTCGCTCTAGCAAAGTCGAAGACTTTTCTGCTGCTTCGTGACTGGCGCGAACAAAATTGTAGTCTAGAAATAGCGTACAGGTCGTAAATGCTTCATTTTATTCGAGTCTTAAATTTAAAAGTTGATATGAGGCTAATCCTACGTCGGTATGGACTTGTACAAATTCATAACCGTCAGCCATTTTACTTTGGTCAACTACTAGCGCCATCTGTTTGAAACGCGGCCAAATTCAAACGCAGCTACAATGTGTGCTTCATGTATGACTTCATCTCGAGTGCATCTGTCCCTTTTATATTTATATTTGCATCCTAATACTAGAAAAGCTAGCTCTTCCTAAAATACAAGGTTTCAAAGTTTTAAAAATGTACTAGGTCATCAAAGATCCATAGGCTCCATATTTGACGCACTTGCAACGTAAAGAGTTAAAGATATCATTACACTAGGAAACAATTTCTTAAATTCGAGTTTCTAGTCTGTCATGCCTTCCCACCCCCTGTTCCGCCCCTAGACGTCAGTCTCAAACTGCTGCAATTCAGAGTGAAATCCAAGGTGTCGTTCACACTGTTGCAGCAGCCATCCTCCTTGACTAACATCTTCTTCGTCCTGGCATCCCTCCTGTTCGTTCCTGGTCTTGATCTTCTCGTTTCTTCCACGTCCTCGTCGTCGATGTCACAGTCGAATCTGTCGTGGTAGTTCATTGCGATCCGAATTATGTGACTCATTTCCGGGCTGGAAGCGAGCGATTCGCGTGCCTGCGAATCCTTTCTCGCGTTAACACGGAAATTTTCGGAGATTTCCGAGCAGATGCACTCGGTGACGTGTTGAGGATCGATATCGGACAGTCGTCGATGACTGGTTCCTGTAACGTGGAGTCAAGTGTAGGGCAATTGAAGCTTTTGAAATGTCATCTACGGTGCTTTCTATTCCTCTATTCTCTGTGCAATTGCTAGTTTGTTACTGCAGCATTTTATCGATCCTATGTCGAGTGAGGTTCGACAAAAAGTTTACTGAAATCAGAAAATTCGCAATGCAAAGGATTAATATAAAGATAGGTGCAGGTGCAGAGGAAAATGTCCGATTATCATTTTAGTTTCAGTAACATATTTTCTTTCCGGGGAAAGAAAGTGTGTACTTTCTGTGTAATTGATACTGACAGGTTGTCTAGTGGCAGGCGCAATGTTGCACCTGGAAACACGCAACCTGTACAACTCTGCTGTAGTAAGTGACTATCCTCGATATTGAATTTTATTTTTCAAGAATACTTCATTCAACAATTTCAAATTGAAATCTAACAACCCTAACTCTCTAATTACCAATACCTAGCTTCGTACAAGAATTCATCGACCACCCCCCCCCCCCCCCCTCCACCGAAACATCTCGATCATTTTCCTCGAACAGAGGGATCGAGCCCTCGATGGAACGATCGCTTAAAGTCGATTCCCTCTGCGCGAATACCAAGAATGCCGATGAGTAAACGTTCGCCTAAACGGTGGACTTTGAATTGACCTTCGACAATGTTCTTCGTGCATTCTTCGAGGGTTGGAACTCCTTTCGTACATTCCACGAGCTCCTCGCCCCTTTTGCGTCTGCCACGGGACTTCCTCGAGGATCCTTCCTTCCTTGCAGCGTGGCGTAGGCCGTCTCTCTCGTTCCCTGTCGCCGTGACCTTCTCCAGGAGCTCGTGCAGAATGTCGTCCTTGGATTCGAGGGATTCGCTCGTCTCCTCGGGCCTCGAGCGCGCGCTCGCCTGAGATTCGATCAGGGGAATTGGGGATTCGGGTAGCTCCAATGAGACGATCGTCAGGAACGGCGGCCTCTCCTTCCGGATCCTCTCCAACCAGGATCTATAACTGTTTCGTCAGCGATCACGATTACGTCGCGGATCAAGAGACATCGCGAATTAGACGTGTCTTCCGGGTGGAAAATTGACTTCTGTTCGGGAGGGAGGGATGGATGGGAGGAATGTTGGGAGATGGGGACGATGCTAACGATAACTATCGATTGGTCGAGTTCATCGTCGTTATGAAGATGTCACAGTCATACGAGTCTTTCGCTGCACAAATCGACCAATTATTGTATTTACCCATAACGAGTAAAAAAATTCTGCATTTTAAACACGTTTACCGAACAAGCACTTCTCTTTGAAGTGCGAAATATATTCCCCGATGCGTAATCGTGTAAATCAGCGAGCCACGGCTCATCGACGATTCCATTGGCATCAGACCGCGTCCAGCAATTACAACGATCATCGTAACACCGATAATTCCGCGGCTCCCCTGTAATTCGATATGTAAATGCCGGCTAACGGTCCATAAACGCGGGAACATGATCCACGGAAATCATTGTTTCTCGGTATCCGTCCGAGCGCGTAATCGTTACGCTGTAATGTCTTTGTCGTGACTTTCGGTACACGGGGAGGATGCTGCAAGAGAATCGTCGGAAAGAGAAAGAAAGGGGAATGGAAAACAAGTGAAGGAGCGTGTCACGAATAGGGGGAAGCACTTCTGGGAAATGGTGCGAGAGAACGTTTTCCGCGGCTACTTCGTAATCACCTATACTTGAGATGATTTCAGGCAGTTGGGAAAGAAGTCATTGCGGAGAGGATTTCGTTCCTCTCTGACGTTCAGACAGGATCGTTTCTTGTTGATGGGATTTTACTCTGAAAGGATGAATACCTTGGACGGATGAATACCTTGGACGGATGCAAGCTGTGCATACGTGAATTGTCATTGTCGTATTATAATAAAATAAATGTTATTATGATACGTTATTATGACGTTAGCAAATCGTCCATTGAACGATTGAAGGTACGTTGAGAAGTGCGCGAGTCGATAAATGGGCCACGACGGTGTCAGCAGAACCGGAGGAAGCGACGAAGAAGAAAGAATTCCTCCGAAGCGGCGATCCAGCGGTGGTGGATTCACGAGAAACGAGAGCACGTTCTAAACTCGCAATAAACTCGGTAACCTTGCCCGGATCTCGGGCTCAGGGGTCAGCCACGAAATATAATACTACTCTCGCGTCTGGAGCGTCGCTGAGAAACGGCGAAAAAGAGGAATTCCTGGGGGAAAGACGAGGAACAATGAGCAGCTTCGTGAGACGAGGAGGGAAACGTCGATGATAATGATGCTCAGATACGCTTATTTTGGATACGATAGCTGCTTAAACAACGTTTAAGGGTTTAACGTGAAGGGCATGATCGCCTTCGAGGCTTCATTAAGTCGCGCGGCACCGATCGTTTCTTCCGTCCAGACAGTTAAATTTTAGTGCGTTTAATTACGGGTTCCTACGTGGCGTCAACGAACCGCTCGGGCGCCTGAAAGTTGTCTAGGTCGGTGATTCGGTTAATAAGCGGTGTCCTAGAATTGTCGAAGGAAGTTTAGCATTTTGGACGTTCCCTAGAAAACTGTGTCAATCGTCTGCAGGGTCTTCGATACGCTATGAATCGTCGAGCTAGGTAGTTATAGTCACTCTATAATCTAGAACTGAAACCGACCAACTATACCGTTAATCGTACAATTCATTTTCCCAACTCTGATCCAAAGTATGCGATCAGCGTTGAGTTCGTTCGCGCGAGATGAAAGGAGAGAGCGTACCTCGAGGATCTCCTGGTGGAGGGCACGTAACCGGTGGTAGGATGACAGATATGGCGTGTCGGAGACTGCGACCTTGAACTCGACGGTTCCCGCGCGCTCCTGGGGTCCTCGAGCGTGAGGCGCCGAATGTAGAGTCCTGGCACCTCCTCCGCGAGCTGATGTCTTCTCCTGTACGAAGCCACAGTGACTGGTCCAACCGATTCTCACCATCGATCATCCGCCGTCGCTCTCCTCTTTCTTTTCACTTTCCTCTTCCTTTTTCTTTTTCGCTTTCACGCGTCCTTTTTCTTTCCGTTCGGTTTCACCGAACGAACCGCGGCCGTGAACTCGTCGAGCGACCTTGAACCGTGATCTCGAGACCCTCAACGTCGACGCGGTTGCGAGGCATGGTTCTTAGACAGTCGACACGCTTCCGTCAGGCGACATTGTGGCACGAAACGAGAGGAGGTAGACAGCAATCGAGTAACGATTTCGTTAGCATCTCGATCCTTCCTCGATCCCATGAGGATCAGTCGGGCTCGACGAGTCCTTTTCGAAATTCCACGGGGTCAGGCACAGGGAACCTACGTAATTACACGTGGTTCGATTAAATTGTGCTGCTATGTTGCGGAATGCGGTTCTAATCGCACGTTGATTGGGCAGGCTCGTTTGTGCAACGATGCTTACTCTCTAACGAGATTGTTGCGATCGCTAACGAGATCTACCGCCCGGAAAGTGAACTGAATATATACGCGCATAAGGTGGATGTTGGATGCAGAAGTAAAAAAAGAGCATCTGCAAAGCAATGGAAAAGAGAAGAGAAGAGAGGAAGAACGTAGAATAATCTTGGGTCTTAGAAAAGCGATTCTGAAAATGATAGTTCTTACGAATTCGTGATGGCAAAGTCCATTCCAAGGTGTCCTGTTCTTTCGAAGCTCTTCTAAGACGAACAAAGTTATGTAAAACGCTTCCCAACGCTTGGACCTTCTTAAAACAGATTTGGGATCTGAAAATAACAAAAAAGATTCGAATAAACGCATGTCCAACACGTGAGTCGCAACACCAGGTGGCTTCAACTTCATAAAAGTCATGGCTAAAATCCATAGAACGGTGTGTATATGGATCTTGATACGCAAGACGCACGAGGTTCTCGTCTCCAGACTCCGCTCCCTTCAACGTCATTATAAATTCCCGTTGTAACACGCGCGTTTGCGCAGTGTCCCATTAAAATCGACCCTCCTCAAGAATTTCAACCACGCTCCGCAACAAGCCGCTGCAGTGTAAACAGAGCCCGATGGCGACTCCGTCCCTCCACTTAGCAGATCGAATTCATCGTTTCCCGCGATCCATCAGGAAGGACACGGATCGACGCGGCCAGAATCGCATCGCGGTGGGCGTCGTATCAAACGGTACATCGGTTTCAGGTAATTCCCGATCAGCAGGTGGTCCGATTTCGGTGGACGGGGGAGCGCCGGAGGCCCTCTCGGGCCGTAGCACCGCATTAAAAGCGTTGTTTAGCAGGCTATTCCGAAATTTGTTTCTCCTTTTCCCAGCTGCTGGCCGAGGTGTGGGATAGATTAGTTCTCGGCCGCGCGACTGTCAGCTACTTGCCCCGGGGCCCTGACCGACTGGCTCGATTTTGAAGGAAGCCATTTACTCTCCTCTTCTTCTTCCTTCGCTGGACCACCGGTGCTGTCTCGTCGAAATGACGCCAGCACTGTTCGCGAAAAATGACTTTTGCCATCTGATGTGCAAATGGATGGTAAAAAAAAATTATTTAAAATTACAGAAAGGACATAACTTTCCAGTCTACCTAATAGTACCCTCTAGATGACACTTGTAGAACATGGAATTGAAATTTGGTCCAGTTATAGCTACCAATGACCAGTGTACTCATCTTCCTCATCGATGATCGATATACCAACCCTCAGCGACCAACCCTTCCAGTTGCAGAGCGAAACAATTCACTCGAGGACGAATACCTCCCGTTCCAGCGTTTCTCAGTCAACCAACTGTTGGCTCGAACCAATCGGAACGAAACGGCGTGGAATCCGCACGGACGTGAACGATCATCTCGCATTATCATCGTTCGCCGGCGTCCTTGGTCCAAGGAAACAGACAGGATCGCGTCGTAACACGATACGAGAGGAATCCGTAAGTCGCGGCTCCTCACGGTCGGTTAGCGTGACGAATCGATAATGAGCCGCGTTTCAATATTAATCGATGTCAGGGGTTTGTCCCCGCGAACGGGGCACGGACGTTTTCGGGGCCCCTTTCTGCTGGCCTCCCCGGAGAAAAGAAGTCCGCCTCGGGTAACTCGATCTGCACGAACACCTACGAAATCGAATTATACTGCCTGACACGCCATGAATTTTAATCGGCTCTTAATCTCCGCGGCGCAACCGTTTACGGTTCTGGGATCGCGTGCTCCTCTCGCATCGCGCGATACATTGTTTTAACCTCGAATCGACGAATGAACGGGCGAGATACTCCCTCGGGGATGTTCGGAGGAACGATGCTGGCAAAGGAATCTGTGGTACTTTGAAGTTTATTTCAAGGAAACACTGGAGGTTTCGGTGTACTGATTATCACGATACAGATACGACTTTTCGGGGAAATTAGATTCACCCGTTTTGGTTTCAAACGAAATTCTTCTCGATGATTATCCACTTTAATATTCTTTGAAGTTCTCCAGTATCGTATTCTTATAGTATTGACCACGGGCGTTCGCGTCGTCGAGAAAAAATTTAATTCGCGAAAGGTTGAATTTTTGAGTTGCTCGTCTTAGAGACGACTCGAGGCCATCGCTGTGAAGGCTGCCGTGTGGGTGCATGCGCTGCAAGTTCGTGGCACCGCATAGAAGAGAACAGGTGAGGGGTTGGGGGTGAAAGGAGCAGGACTCGTTAAGCAGTTTGCGGTTCGTCCCGGCCTTTTTTTCCACGGCGCGCCTTTAATGTAAACATATTCCGCGAAGAGATCGGCATCTTCCTCTGTTTCGCCTCCTTTCTCTGTTTCCTCTCCGCTGACCCCTCTGGTGGTTCTGTTTTTCGCCAGTAGGAACTGTTCTATTTTTGCTGGCCGTCCTCCTCCATCTCGTGGCCCTCCCTCACTTTCGCTCCTCCGACGACGAGGCGCGTTTTGTTTCGCGCGTCTTTGTTCTTTTGCGAATCAGCCTCGCCGACCCCGTTGGTCCACCCACGAAGATCGATCTTGCGGATCCATCCTCGATTGGACGGCGATCGTTCGATAACGGAGTCGAATGGTAGCTCGATCCCCTCCCTCCTCCCTTTATGAATTGTTTCTTGCTGTTGCGTGCTCGTTGACATTCCTCTTGTTAACCGAGCACCGCTATCAGGAACATCGAACTTGGAACGTTTTACGAATCGCGTCGTCCTTGCACGTGGCGAACTTGAATTTTGCCGATCGGTAATTTTCCAGAAATTATTGGATCGCGAACGATGAGAGAAGAAAGGATAAGAATTCCTCGAAACGCCATAAAAGAAATGTACACATCGACGTCGTTGAATTGTACGCGTTCCTAGAATTACGGAAAGTACACAGTAAGGGTAAATTGGGGGATGAGAGAGGGGACGCGACCGCGATCGGAGCCCACGACGGATAAGCTGTTAGTTCTGTTTTGGACGGCGTGTTATTGACGGTCGACCGATCGCTGTGAGTACGCGTAGCAAATTAGTATTTACGCATTCGCGACCGGCAGATGTTTCACGTTTCTAATATCGAGTACTGGCGAAAATAATAAAACTCCGAAGCTCGATATCGTACAATTTTGAAATATCAGTGTTGTAAATATGTAGTGTATAAAATAAAAAGATCATAATTTTTTCATAACCAGAAATAGAATTTAAAGTGAAGTGCAAAAGTAAAGAAAGTTGTAAAGAAAGTTTTCACTCGTGAATTGTTCGGAAACTTGTAAAAATCGGGTGTCCATTGCTAGCCCCTGGTTGGGTCACCCGCACCCACACGCACGCACACGATTTCACACTTTTTCGTTTATACGCCACCACGGTCGTAGGATGGCGTGCTCGCGCAATCCAGCAGTGCTTCAGGGCGAATTTTAATTTTCACTAGCGGGGTGCCCTCCCTGTGTATTGTCATTAGAGAGAGGCCAACGACGGTCGGCAAGGGGGAAAAGTCAGGCCACGAATTATGGGCAGAGAAAGGGAACGCAGGAGGGAGAGAGACATCCACGGTGTTATTAGATTTCTTGCAAATTACTCGCGCGTCCCATTAACGAGTCCCATCTGTCTGGATTACGAGGCGAGCGCGGCCTTGCTCCGCTCGCGTCCTCTCGTCCCTGCTCGGCGATTTAAAGCGTTACTCTCTCGCCCTTTCCCTCGTTCCCTTCTTCGTTCGTCCAGGACACGCGAATTTTTCTTTCGCTTTCTGAATGGGCCCACCAGCTCTGCAGAATCGTGAACCTCCGAGATTTCGTCCAATTTAGTTCGATAAACCTATGATCCGACTGTACACTGTACGTAAATGATAAAAAGAAAAGAGTAACGCGTAGCTAAATAACGTTTGGAGTGTCCAAGTTGCGAACGACGGGAATTAAGGCAGATTCGCGCAGTGTGGCCACTCGCAAGGGCCACCCAGGTTCGAAGGTATCGCGATATCGTATCGATCTTTCCCGTGGCCCTAAACACGACGGGAGAGAGAAAAAAAAAAACAAGGCAATTTCCGAAAGGAAACACGCGAAATCGATAGCCAGGCCAGGCTTCGCCTATGGTCGTAGACTTTACGACTCGGTGCTGCGTGGAAAAGTCACGACCACGCGTGGAAACACCGACGATGCGGGCGGTGGAAAGAATTGGAAAAGTGGAAATAGCCCCGGCGAAATTGCTAAGTCGAAATGGGCTTCCTGAAAACTTTCGCAGACGCCGCTGTCGTTGCCTCTTCGATTTTATCGGATCGAGTCGAATGGCCGCCTAACGTTGGCCGATGAATGCTGGGAGGAATTTGAGGAAACGAAGGTCGAGCGGTGAGTGTTTAATTAGAAAATTAATTGCTTTTCTCGGGGAGGAAAAGAGGGAATCGCTTTTTGGTACATCACTATTACGCAAGTCTCCCCTTTACGCAACTTTCATTTGTGGTTTTCATCTACTTTTCTTTCACCGTTTAGATTATGGTTACTCAAATTTATAAATAGTAAACAGGGAATTTGCAATGTCCAGCTTCAGAATTTTATTATTTTCGTCAGCACTCGGTATTAGAAACGTAAAATATCCGTCGATCGCGAACGTGTTAAAAGCCGTGACGTCAACGTGTTAATTATTAGTACTGCTAGTTCCACGATCCCAGAGCCTAGACAGTTTAAGCGCCACATCGCTGAAGAAAGTTAATCGTCTTCATTGTCCGACATAACTCACGATCTCGAGAATAATTTTGCGGAATTTCGCCCGAATAAACATGGTGCCCCGTTCCGATGCGCCCTTCGGCCTCGGATCGTCAAGAAATTTCATTCCGGATACTTTCGAGACCGACTATGTAATTTTGATTCGTTTATTCCGCGAATACTCTCGAAGAACACCGCGGTAATTGGCCAAATTGCCAATCCTGCCAATCAATCGTTAAATATCAAGGATAACCTGATTCGGTTCCCGGGTGTGGGTTAGCCACCTTTCCGTTTTGTGTTCGTGCATGTACACGCGGTGCGGGTGTGGGTGTAGCTGGCGCGGACACGCTTCTGCAATGAAACGGAGACAGACCTGTTCGCATGATTTAAACGACAAGGTAAATCGGCTTTGCGACAGCTGCTAATTCCGTTGATGGGATTTCGCGACAGGTGAACGAAGAGACAGACGGTATTAGATAGGTGCGAAGGATGCAGAAGTTTTTTGCCAGGTGGACTAGAATTTTTTGGTCACGACCGCCATTTCGTAGGAGAAAAAGAAAGGTAACGCTTAGTTTCGTTGCTTTTTAAGACCTCTCATTTTTTGCTAGGTTTATTAAATAGTGGTTCGAATCATATTAGTTGTGATAACGGAAAACACTTGTAATTTAAATTTTAACGATTTATTCTACCGGTTCAATTTATATTGCTCTACAATAATTTAAAAATGTAGCGCACGTATGCCATTCTACCGGAGCCAGAGAGTGCAAAGGGTTGAAATAGTACTTGCGCGAGACGACTACACTCGCCAATTATAACTAATAGGATGTCTTTAATTTTATACTGTGTATAGAAGAGCGAGTAAACGAGTTAAAAATTCAAATCGTCCAAAGAACGCTAGTCTCCGGTCATGCTTTCGCCCGTGGCGCTGCGAGGCGAATAAATTTGGCGGCGAAATTTCCGGGAAATAAAAAGGGGGCGGTCGACGGCGACGCCGACGACGCCGGGGCCTCTTACGCAACGTGATTTGTCCCGATATTTGTGCGTCGCTTCGGGGCCGTTTCGGCGCGGCGCGTTCTTTGTTCTCGTGCTCGGTTTCGTCGACTTTTAATTTATTTCGTAGCCACGGTGCCTCTTTCCCGTTTCTCTCGGTCCCCTGGCCGAAATTTCGCGGTGAAATCGAATCGAATCATGAGACGTCGCCAATTTACGGGGGCCCAGACACGTTAAAATGATGAATCACGCGGCCGACCCCGTCAGGGTAACAAAGTTCTGGCCGCATCGATCACGATTACCGTTTTTGTCGAATCTAACAAACACTCCAGCCCGATTGCAGCTGATTGGAAACGGTAAATTGTTTCTATCGATGTTGTGTGTCTCGTGGTGACGGAGCTGCACCGCCTTTCATTCGCAAGTTTGTAATGTTCGGCGTATTCAATCTCATTATATTTTCATATTCAATCGCAGTGTTCACAATATTGAAACAGATATTTGTTTCTATTAATTTAGTATCGTAGAACGATTAATTTAGCATCATTCTACGTGGAAATGAAAAATATTCCTTAACCGACAAAGCAACATTCCAATGTAAAATCAGAAAGTGTCCAACGTTCCTTAAATCTCTATCGTGAATTTACTTGACGTTTTTACACGTGATTGTTTGAAAAGCGTACCATCGAAATTTACGTACCTGGCTTACGCGTTCACCGTCAAAAAGTTTGGCAAAACCGTGATAAGAAACAATTTGGGGGACTGATAAAAAATGGGGCTGCGTCTCGATTCACGTCTCAGCACGAACTGGCGTGCTTTACCTTTAGCGCGCGACCAACCACCGCGGGGGTTGGTATCACGAAGTGTTCCGTGTGTGCACGCTTGCGAACGTTTCCATATATCTGTGCATTCTCGTTTGCGCGACTACACGTTGCGATCTGTTTATGCTATTTATGCGTTCAATATCCATCCTGGGTAGCAAACGCATGAAACTAACTATGCAAATTTCTTTGGGATATTTAGAAGTTTGTACTTATATTTAGATATCACTTTGAAATATTTTGTATAAATTCATACTGCACCCTTGATTCTTCTAATATGTAAATCCTAATCGTTCCTGGAATTTCCATCGCGAAATGGCGAACTCAGGAATATCGATCGTCGAAAACATCAGGGCATCACGTGTTCCGGTGCTTCCTTGACGAAGAAATCGTCGCATAGTAATCGGTGTTCCCCGAGAATTACGCGTCGACGATTGTACCGCGTCGTCGACCGTAAAGCGACCAAGCTACGTTCGCGAAAGTTAAGAGACAGACTTTCCTGCCCCTCCTGCCGAAACGATAATAATTAGCGCAATTAGGGGTGCAGCGACCGCGGCTGCGCCCTGCAGCGTCGTCGTAAACTTTCAGCAATAATTTACAGAGCTTTTAGCGACCGCTCCGACGAAAGGAGCACGGATGATCCTCTTGCGCCGTCGCGACGTGCCAAAGATCGATTAACCATGGTTTCATGACAAATTACAAATTCGCGAATTAAATAGAATGCAAGAATTACAAAATATCAAATATAAAGTAAGTAAAAATTAATTATTACCAATGATTTTTCAATTTTTAAATAAGGCAAGGAAAATTTCGCGTTTGGTTGATCGATGGGAACAGGTCGAATTATTTCATCTTTGGATTATTCATATTATTGAAGATGCAAAGATCGGCCGCGTTTCGTCCCGTAAGAA
This sequence comes from Hylaeus volcanicus, assembly GCF_026283585.1. Taxonomy (NCBI): domain Eukaryota; kingdom Metazoa; phylum Arthropoda; class Insecta; order Hymenoptera; family Colletidae; genus Hylaeus; species Hylaeus volcanicus. The sequence continues at coordinate 2,997,117 of NC_071980.1, read as the reverse complement.
TTCTCTAGCAGCCTCTAAAAGTGCCCGAGACGTTATTCGCGGCACGCGCTGCGAGCAATTTTTTATTGTTCCACGAGAGGAACGGCCGGAAGTCGAGTTGCTTAAGCGGCGTTCTTTTCGAATTATTCGCGACGACGTCGACCGGCGTAGAATCTTCCAGCGGCCTTTGGAATTACGTTTTAATCGATTCGCGCCCGTCGTTGGTCCAGTCGCTTTAAATTTGACTATGAAAATATTTTTATATGCCGACTTTTTCCCACGTTTATTAAATCTTCGGTAGTGACGCGTAAAGTGCTATTGTTTTACGTATACTCTCTCACAAGCCCACCACAGGAGTAACAAAATAAGCTTTTAGTTGGTGTCGCGAAGACTGTGTCCTGTAGAAATAATTATTATCTAAAAGCTGGGAACATTTTCTACAGGTAGAGTGTGTGCCTCAATACGTTGGCTGCCGCGTGGATATTTACAAACACTTCTCTGCGAAGAAAAATTGTTGAGGCAATTGAAACCAACACTAACCAGATTCAGTTTCTTTAATAACTCTTCAAAATTGTTATTTACTTCGTTAATAAAAATTCTTGCGAAACCACATGTAGCTGACGTGGCGGCCAACGTGTTAAGAGAGTAATTCTTCCGAAAGCTTGTTAATAATTGATTTCAACGATATTCTACTATATTTAAATGTAATCTCTTTAAAAATCGAGTTCGAAAGGAGTCCATCCAATAACTTCAAACTCTTCGGAGTCCTAATCCTATCAAACGTCTATCCCCAACCCAGCTTCGCGGCTCCTCTCCCGTAAAATATAAATTAATTGCTCGACGCGGGGTAAATTTTTTCGCCCAGACGACGTGGAAAAAAAGAAAGACAAGGGCACACGCCAGCCAGGGTTGTCATCGTCGTCGGTCCCGTTTCGAAACGGGCCGCGTCTCGTTAAGATTTCATCCCCGGGTCGTCCAAGTATGCGAGGCGGCATTGTGCGCGCAGGGACGGGCGTGTTTCGTGTTCGCGGAGTGAAGGTCCTTGTACGGCTGTCGGGCAGGGTATTATATATGTATATGTATGTACGATATTATGATACCCAGGCCCGGGCAGACGTTGTAATTCCGAAAACCTGGGAGGGTAACTATTGTCCCCCACGTCTGTTTATAAAGTTAAGATGAACCGGCAGCGCCGTTGAAACGAGAGTCACGTTACGCTAAAGTACGTTTTTACCTTGATGCTTATTTGTTAGAAAGGACGACGGGATTAATTACGATTATGACGCTGTACGCGCATCCTGGTTGCTCGCGGAAATTTTAAGGATCCTCGTTGGGGGCGACCGCGTCGAGCCAAGGACACTCCAACGAACGCATTGTTTCCAGCGAATTTTGTTAATTGGCCGTTTCGCTTTGGATATATTGTGCCGCGGGAATGCGTGGAATTGGTCGTTGAATTAATACGAAACGGGTGAACCAGTCTGCGATGTCTAATCGGTGATATCAGTGATACGTTATGTAGTTAGTCGTTAATATTTCAAAGTAATCTAATTAAAAATTGAGCTCGAAAGGAATCTCGTATTTCAAATTCGAAACATTTAAAGTCGCGATACACCGCATTAGCGTGCTGTTTTAATATCTATTTATAATTTAGAATCCACTGTTTGCGGATGTAATACCAGTTAGTTCTCGCTACGACCCCAATAAACAGTCTCTTTATTTACATCTACAAAAACTTCACCGTTCCTCTTTTTCAAATAATTTTATCTTCGTCCCACCGACTGCATGATTCTCTACAAAATTCTCCCTCTCGAGGATCCCGGAGTATTCGTCGATATTTCAGGCAACGTCATACTCGTGTCATCGCAACAGCGCATAAAGAACAGTTATCAGAATCATGCGTGTTCGAAAATAATTCTTTCGCGACGATTATTTTAATCGTCGACTTCCAATATCCCGTCTTTCGCGTCGAATATAAAATGTCGACGTGCAACGCGATTTCCATAGATCTCCAACGAATTTAATCCCATTTCCATACATCACCCGACGAGTTTATTTAATCGACGCGGTCCGACGGTCGTTAAAAATCGTCGGGGATTTAAAATGCAAAGCGAGGGAAAAGGCCAAACTGTGTCAGAGACGGCGTTATCGTCGATCGCTACACGAAGTTTAACGCGGTCTAAATTGCTGAACAAGATCGATATAACCGACGCGAGCCAATTTACGTACCCGCCAAGTGGCGCGATTCGCGCGCGATAATTGCCCGCGAACTGGCAAACACTCTCCGTATAATCCTCTCTCTCTCTCTCTCCCTGTTTGGTTCTCTTCGTTTCGTTAGTTGGTGCACGTGGTATCTCTCAGGCTTGCTCGCGAGCTTTTTACTCGTCCATCACTCACGTACCTCGTTCATGACTGCTCATTCTACTGACAATAACAGGCTTCGAAAACTAGAGCCTGGCACGAGAAGCTCCGCAACAAAAATTACATTGTCTCGAAAAGAGCTTTTTTAAAAACCTCGAGAGGGTCGAGTCCGTCTCCGGAAACTGGAGCTGGAGCGTAGAACATTACTCGAACGCTATTTAAATTATACCAGACAATACCGCCTCGTACAAAGCGCAACCATAAACGGAGCCCAGCGATAGAATAATGAAAAACTCAATTAGCGTGCGGTTGATGATAAATAAGAGATTCCACAGTAACCACTCGCTAATGAAATCACTCTCGAGAACAGCCGATACGCGACGAGTATGTTATCTGAAATTAATTTGCGCGGTGTACAATAAATAATCGGGGATCAACGTTGAGAAGAAAAATCGTAAATTAAATCCCGTTGAGGTTTACGATGAGCTCGTTTTAGACGATTAATAATAATTCCGGTTTCCGTTGTTGGTTTTAATGGCGTCATTAGGACACCGGCTGCTTATCGAAGAAACAAGCTTCAGACTCGCCGTAAATCACCTGAACGGCATCGGGCGATCACGATGACTGTCGTTCCCAACAAATTCGCCGGTTGCTTCTCGAACTCGTCGCGTCGAATCGCGTGCCTGGCGACCATAACAAAAGAGCGAAAAATTCGATAGCGACGCGGATTCGTCCTCAGGGGCTGTGTAGCTTTTATTGTAGCTGCAGTACGGGCTTAGCGAACCCGAGGTACCCGAGCTAAAGGGGGCCCCGGACAGACTTGTGACTACCAAAAAGTACATATAAAGTATAATACAACAATATACATAAGATACAACTAAATGTAACGTGGAAAATACACATATATCCAAGACTGGTGATTTGTAATCGCGTACGATTGTTTGATCAGAAATCTTTCGAGCGCGTTCCGCGATCGCTCGCCATATTTTCTCTTTCCACCCCTCCGGAAGAATCACGTATCCGTGTACGAAATTATCCCGGGTAATCGTTACACGAGCGTCATCCCCTTCGGCACGCAGTAAATTCTTGAGAACCGTGCAAGGTGTCGGCCGATAACGACCGCCCGTTTACTGGCGTATAAATGAAAAAGCGAAACGTTCCGCTTACCATGGTCGGAAGCCCCATAATTCTGGAGCACCCTCCGCCTTCTAATAAATGCTCTCATACCGTTCGACCCACTCTAGATATAATTCAAGCCTGATTATATATAATATATCCAGTCGTACGTGTTTCCATGCAATCGTACCGCTCGTTAAGTGATTCTCCTCGGCCCCTGGTTGACCCAGCAACTGATTAGTCGAACTGACAGACTTAACGGGTCTATTTAATCGATTACTAGGATTTAGAAGGCCTAGGTTTAAGAACTAGGATCAGTTTCTATAGAATTAGAATCGTTAGAATTATTTTTCTCCGTTTTTACACCCCCGCGAATTAAGGAGACAATTAAGGGAGAATTGAGAAGACTTTAGAAGTAGTAATAATTGATTTTCTGAAACAACGAAATTTCCGAGACTCGGCACGATCGTCGAAAAATGTACGAACGTGTGCGCAAGGTCGGAGGGTTTGGCAGGCTGTGTTATTAGAACAGGAATATCGAAGGAGAGGGAAAAGAGGGTGGCTTGCTGATAACAAGACTTTGCTCACCACGTGACTCCAATACGGAGCTGAGAAAGGGCGATGGTATCTATACACGGAATGCCAGCACGCTTCTCAATAGCGAAGAAATAGTCGTACGCGGTTTGAATTGTTTTTTCGTTCCCAAAATTTAAACAAGCTTATCGCCAGCTGCTCTTTTCTTGCAAATATTAATATTTTTCAAAATTAATTCCTTCAATTTCTCAGTGAAAACTCTGTCACCTATACGAAGAACGTCTTAAATAGAAATAGCTTTATCGACTTCGTTAAATAATATCCTCGATACTACCAATCCCTGTCTACGCGTTTCACCTAAACGTCAGTTCTCTCCTCGCAGGAATAAAAAAAATACCCAAGAGGACTCAGTTGTTTATTTTCTTCCGAACGAGAGACGAAAATAGAACGAAACGTCGGTTTCGACGAATAATATAGCCGCTTATGGAAGTATCCTCCGTCCAGCTTCGCGTTAATTGCCGGCGTTATTAAAAACAGTTTATGTCAGGCAGATCAGTCGGTGTTCGTTAGAAGAACGCGTTCCGAGAATCCGATTTTAATAGGCGCGTAGTTTCCCGTGAAACGTTTCAAGTCGACGAGAACGATTTTACGACTGCTCGTTCCAGCCTTTGGTGGCGTACCGGCAAACAAGAGGAATGGTTTCGTGCTCCTTAAGAGACTGGGCCAGAATAATTAAAATTGATGCGACAGTAACGTTGGGGAGTACGTGTGAATCGGTCGTTGTGTTAGAACAGGTGACGCAACGTTTCTTTCGAGGCCTCGTTCGAATCTCCCGACCTCAGTTTCTTTCTTTCGGAAAGAATCGATACAATAGATATTGGTGGAACTCGGTGGTATATCGCGTCGTTTCGAGAAAAAGAAACAGAATTTGTTTTCAAATCGCAGCGTCGCGCGATGCTCGGTTCTTTGAAGAAATTTTCAACGTTTCCGTCGTGAATAGTCGCGCGTTCAATTGGCATGAAAAACGCGCACGTTACAGCGTGTAAAGTCGAGTGCACGAGACTCTCGACGTCCGTGAAACTTTAACTTCACCGCGACAATTTGCGGGTCCTTCTAGAGTTTCGTCGCGTGTACGTATGTACAGTGGGGAACAGAAGTGTTCGCACAGTAACGATACACGTTTGAAAAGAATCATGTTTCTCGCAGAGAAAGCTTACATACACATTTGCGCGCTTTCTATTCCTTGTACGAGCCCATGAAAGTAATTAACAAAGACCAATTCCCACTCATTATTTCGTATGATTTATTTCTAATTCGTACATGTATTCTATCAATCACTATTTTCTACGCTTGCCTTTTCTTTCTAAATCTAAATAACCGAGAGCAAAGACTATTATTCGTATGGAAATTATTCGTATAGAAAATCGACGATAAATCGCTGGAATAACGCATGAAAACAGTTCAACGGCGACAGCATTACAAGCCCCCTTTAGTCCCCCTTCCTGCGAGCAGAGAGCCCAGTTACAAAACGCGTCCCTTCGTCGACGATCGTCCGAAAGTTAGCCAAGCAAACAGACCTACCCCAATTTATAAAACAAATCAATTCGCTTTGTACGTGACAAAGCTCGTTGGTCGCATGATTATTAAACCCTCGACGGGGATTTCACGTGCCGGCGAGCGTGGCCGGGGCGAGCCTCTGGGCAAAAGTTTTCGCGCTAACAGAAAAGCCCCGAACCCGAACAGTCGAACGACAACGACGATCGACGGACGTAGACGTAGACGTCTACGAGGACGCCGATAGGAGGACGTCGGTAGGCACGTCGGTGTTGACCGAGCCCCGTGGTCGATGCTTTTGATCCATCGGGAATCCGAAAAGGCCGAAGGGAGCCGTTAACCGTATCACAAAGGCCCTCCCGAGTTCCCCCTTTTTCTCCGGCTCCTGCGAACCATCCGCGAAAAGAGAAAGAGCCACGGGGCGGAGAGAGAACCGAGCAATATACTCGATCGGATTGGCTCATTGAATTTTAAAATCTCAAATAGAGTTAACGCAGACATCAGACGGGAGGTGGGAGGGTGGCGGGGAGGGGTGGTGGTGGTGGTACTTCTATCGAGGCTGCTCGAGAGACGAACCGCTTTTAGCTTTCGCCCTCGCCGCGGACCACTCGTTCCTCGGTCCTTTGAGCGAGGAAAATTCCGGAACTGGTCACGGGAGAGAAAGAGAACCCGCACCTCCTCTCCTCCTCCTCCTTCCAGCTGCAGGCTGTGTGTTTGTTAATTTTCGTTTTCGCGGAAAACCAACCAGGCCCGTATAATGCCGAACGCTTTTCGAAACTCGCGGTTAATTAACCCCTTAACGCATCATTTTTTTCCACTTTGCCGGTCAAGAGTGATCGGTTCCCTTTTCTGGACTAGGACTGGGTAGGCTGTCGCAAGGATCTCACGTTTTCATTGGTTGGCTGACTTTGTGCTTAAGCATTGGGTAAAATGAGTATTGACACGATCTCTTTTATTTCGTGTTCGAAAAATGTTTAGTACTTTCGTGTTTAGTACCACCTCCTCTCTCCTACGGTGGTTTCAGTCTCACTGAATTCAAATCTTCGCAGTCGCAGAAACAGTACAAAAACCTAACGATGGAACTAATGCGTCGGTCGCTTTCGACCCGACCGAGTAGGAGAAGAGGATCAAACGAAAGTATGTCTTATCTTCTAAACTAATAATATTCGCGACAAGATCCACCGTGATCGTTTGCTCGATCCCCTTTAAGAGTTGCGAACTGTGACGAAAAGTCGACGAGCGTAGGAACCACCTTTATGGAGATACGACCCGGATAATCCCGCGACCCTTTCTCCAGGGTACGGGGAGGGCAAGGTGAGGCTCTTCCGATCCGAAGTTTGCCAGGTACCTTATCGGTGCTTAAGGAGAAAATTTCTTCTGACACGATTGCCATTTCACCGACGCGTTACGAGCCGGCTGAAACATCCGCGCAGAAATGATCGAAAAGCCTCACGATTTCATTATTTTATACCTTATATTTTTACTTAACACGTTGAGCTCCACGCGAATGTTTAATCATGCGTCCTCAGCATTTAATACCGGTAATCGGGTATATAACATCCTAGAAATCGTCATTTTAAGTGAGGACTGAAAAGTAGTTTCATAATTCCTCGTATAGTCGAGTCTGACCACCGCGAGTGAATTCAGTAGAAACAGACGGCGAAGGTCAGACACTCCCGTGGCTCGAGTATCTCGGCTATTTATCATTTATTCGGGCGGAGTTTTTGACAGATCGTGTCTCGTGTCCTCGTATCTCCTCGACAAAAAATTAATAACATAATTGAAGTGCATTAATTTGGAATAAATCACTTGAAGCTGTGCACGCGCTGATTAAGTAATACCTCGAAGTGAATCCTCGAACTGCGAGCATTAACCGCTCCCAAAACGCATTTATTCTTGGGGTAGGTCCTCCTCGCCGAGTTTTTCCTTGGAAGACGAAGGGCGAGGGTGGCCCTAATTCGTCATAACCTTTCCTCCCGTGTCCGTGCACGCCGTTATTTGTCTGCGTGCAGCGCGGAACTTTATCGCCTGTCAAACAGCTGTTTCCTTTAACTGTGGAGCGAACGGGACCGGGAAGAGAGAAACCCGACGGAGTGGGACGGACAGAAGCGAGAGTGCGAGGCGCGGAGAGCGTGTACGGTGGACTTTACGAGGCAATTAAACGCGTCGACAGCTAATTGCTTTTTTTTTTATGATCGCTGACCGACCAGCGAACGAGGCCGATAGAATCTGTCGAGCGCGTGTCACCGAAGATGGATCGTAAAAATCCCGCGAGATCCTCGATATCCAACGGAAACTAAAAGAAATTGCCACGGGCGATCGGCTCGCAATATTTTTCAGCGCGTCGCGTTTGGCAGAATTTGGCAGAATATGCGAACTCGACCATTTCTGAAGAATAAGAAAGATTTTCTCCTTGCACCTGGATGTTAAATTAAAAAATGAACAAAGCTCGCGGTGGATCCTGACGCCAACTGTGTACTTATATTCTTGTTTACACACTCGCGAAGCCCGACATCCCGCGTTATCGAGCCTGAAATATTAATGGAGGGGCAGGCCGGCGTTCCACGGGAGCGAAGAAACTCGATTACATTGTGGCTAACGCGGGATCGTTAGACGACGATCGCGTACCGATGTAACGACTTTTTCGAGAAAGGCTTCGTCCACGGTGTTCCGTTTTTATGCCCTCGAACAGCGGCTCTTCTTTCATCAGGCTAGATGAGGGCAGGAAATCGTCCAGTCGCTCCGAAATTACTTTCACGATTTTACGATCCACTGGGAAGCGGAATGCAACGAGATATTATTCGTTTTGAGCTCGATTTGGTCTCAAGACCCGCTAACGACCCGAGAACCGGATAAAGAATAAACGCTCGTACGTTTTTTAGAGAAATTACTGTCCACTTCGGGAACGCCCCGCGTCGATGATCCTCAAGGTGCTTGAGTCGACTTCCTGAAAGTTTCAGATGCTCGTTGCGTAACGTCGACGGCCAGGACATCCCCTCTGGTGTCTCCAACTTCCGTCGTCGGGGAAACTTTCTCAAAAGGGGTGTCATCGATGCACCGCAAGGTCTTCGATTCAAAGTCATCAACTTGCACGCGTATGTTCGCAGGTTGCAAACGTCGAGGAAAGTTGGGGGCAAACTGCGCAGACACGACTCGTCAAAATAAACAACGGGGGTCCGAGGAATGCTGAATTTATTTATAATTTACGTCTGGGGGGACAACGAATAGAATAGAATTCTTATTTATTAAAAAAATATGAGGGAGGTAAATAACGTTGGGAAACTATAACTTAACCCGTTCAAATTGATTGCAATTACTCAAGAGATCAATTTATAGCGTTTCTTTTACTTTATTTGAGATTATTAGTGACCCCGAAGAAACGATTCTCTAGACACAGACTCTCTAGGAAACATCAATCGCAAGTTCAGTCTCAGTTCGGACTAATTTACTATCGTCTTTAAGCCACCTTCTACCCCTCCTCCAATCTTCCTCCGAGCGATCCTCAGTCCGAAAATCCCGAAAATTGCCAGGATCGGCCATAATCAATCCCACGATCGAGGCGTTCGTTCGAAAAATGTGAAAAATTCCGCGTTGCTTTTCCTAAAATTCTAAGGGATGGCTCAGTGGCGCTCTCTGGCGTGGCTCCCGCCAATCGATACGAGGGTTCGAGGGTAGACGTATCTTCGAGATGGGGGATTAGGGTGCGGCGACGTGCAGAGGCCAGAGAAAAGCCCGAGGAACGCTGCGACCAGGGGACGAAGCGGAGGGGTTGGTAGAAGGTGGAAGAAGGAAGGCTGGATCATTGGAATCGCGGAGGGTTGGAGGATGGACTGGGGTGGGGAGGGCGCAAAGAGGGTCGATTCAGCGCTGGACCAAGGTCCACTCTCACTTGCTGGGAGGGAGAAGACGCGAACTCGGCGGGGGTGGGGCTGACTGAAGGGTGTGAGAGATGAAGAGGGCTGCGGAGGACACGAGTGAGAGCGAATCGAGAGCGAGAGTGAGACTCGCTTGACGGGTAGTCGAAGGGGTGAGACGCCAAAGGGTTCTGCCTCTCTGTTCCTCTTCCCTCCGCCCTTCTCCAGCTTCTCTCTCGTTTAGCCTCCGCTCTCCTACATGGAGAAAGTGAACAGTGGTGGCCAACCGGTGGTTCCCGTGCTAGGGGTGAGTTTTGGAAAACTTCGTCGCGTCGTTTATCGCGGAAAATCGAACGCAGGCGATAGCTCGTTTCCACGAAAACGTTATTCGGGCATCGAATAATTGGCAACGGGAACGTTTAGTCGCCGGTTCGCGGAACGAATTTCTCTTCGTCGGGGCGATAGTTGACCCACTTTATTTCGCTTCGAAGCCGTCTTTCCTAAAGCCGTGTTATAGTTCGTGGGAAGCAATTTCTCGGTGGAATTCATTTGTTCGTGAAACACGGACGTTAACGCGAAGTTCACTGCACGGGAATTTAAATTGTTAAGCGCCCTTCCGCGGAAAGTATATTAAACTGAAGTTTCTATTGTGTGCTTCTCCCACGGCTAGGAAAGAAAACAAAAAAAAATTGTACACGCGGCACCGTGCAATCCTGTGTTAATCTTTGCAACAGAGGAAAAAACAGCACTTTTACGTGCGGGAAACTTAATTCCGGTAAGAAAATTTTAATGATATTAGTAATAGCCGAGCTCGGTTACGTATAGTCACGTTTCAACGGCGAGAATAAAAAAAAAATAAATCCACAAATCTCAACGTTTACCGGGCAACTACCCTAACCGCATCGTTAAAATTAATTGTTGCCAGATTCTAACGGATCCAGTCTGAGAGTTTGACGAAGAATGAAAAATTCCGTATCTTCGCTTTTCGCGTTGAAATGTAAATTGCGCGCATAAATATTCACGCACCGTCGTGTAATCTTGTCGTAGGTAAACCGACATCTTCCGATATGTACGGTAATTATATACGTGGCTGCATATCTAATGTCTTCTATATAAATTTAAGTACGACATTCGTTGTAGCGTATAATTATACAACTTGACAAGTTAATTAGGTCGTTATTTATGTTTTTGTGATGGATGGACGAAGGGTTACTTTAATTCGATAATTGTACGTTTTTTGAGCGAACATATAATAGTACAGATACAATTTGTAAGTAGTGTTTGCAGAGATGATCCAAGCGTTGACCTTGCGTTACTACTTGCGAAACACTTTCGGCCATCGCGGAGGAGCGTTAAATATCGCAAGGCACGCTGGTTAATTAAATTTTCAACGTATCGCGTAACGAAACGGAATCGCTAGATCGTGTGTAATTAAGTTTGCATGCGTTAAGGGGTTCCGTGAAGTCTCGGCGCTAACTGTGAGCGAGATCTCGGACCACAGTCTCGAGCGAAATACCATTATTATCCGCGCCGATATTTCCTCCTCGCTTCTTTTTTCCTTCTCTGTCCGTTTCCCGCCGTTTAATTATTTTCAACACGCCAGCTGCCATAGTCGGAGACTCGCGTATGGAAATCGCGATTTCTCCGACTGGCCATTTCCGCTTCGCTTTGCGGCCGTGGACCAAAGATTGCAGGATCCTCGGGTGCACGCTATTGCCAACCCTCGGACATGCGAATGCACGGTGCTTTTCTTGGTATACAAAAGAATTTCGGTACTTCTCGTGTTTCGTGTTTGTTACTTTTATACTAGGTATGTGCTTTTGTTTGTTCGATCCATAAGTAACTTTTGGTAGTAAATCTTTGCACGAAAACTAGCTGAATATTAATAAAAGTAAGGATATAATAAAAGTAGGATATAATTTCTTAACTAATAAAATTACAAGTGGACTGATTTGCATCGAAAATAGAGGTATGTAAATTCGAAACAAAACTCCTTAAATTGAGTTGCGATTATTCAATTACTGGAACCTAGGGATTCTCTTATCGAGCCCAACCAGGAACGGGATTGTTCAAATAACATTCTACTACTCTGATTATTGGAGTGTCAGGTGAAAATTCGATCCCTAGTCGGGCCAAGTGCAAATAGTAGAGTAAGGTGGATATAATTAATACCTTGGTCGCCTCAATCACCAGATCTTTCGGTCATTGAGCATCGAGCATTCAATTAAGACGAATTGGACTAATAAAAGAGTAAAACGAGACGAAATACTGAAAGGGAACTCTGGGATTATTCGCGATGATTCGTGTCTACAATATAAAATATGCGTAATGTATGTCTAAGTATCCTACAATTAATAAAATGATATTGTTATTTCATGTTGCATAAGTGCACGTACCTTTAGGTTTATCATTGATTACATTAGCTTGTATCACAGATGCATAAAATCCGTAGTCTAACAATGACCCGACATGACATCGTTTAATTATAAAAATTGTCTTCCCTTCCCAGCGTTCTCGTTGTCTCGGTGCATATTCTCGCCAGTTTTCTTTTAACCTTCTGTCCTTCGAGGGGTTAAAAGCAATTGGCTCACGTCCGCGAATTATCCACGGAAGGTTCGGGGCGCCAGTTGATCGTGTCGTTAATTGGATAACTCGGCTCGTGATCGGGCCAGTAATACCAGGGTAACCGTCCAAGCAGTTTGTAACATAATTTTTACAATGTGTACACTGTCGGCGATCGTGTTGCCGCGACGATAATTGGGTACAGCGTCGGATTATTATTTTCCTCGCGGCACGGAAACGTACGTCGATTATTGTCCCGTTTCCCTTCTTCTTTCCTGCCCTCTGCTACGAGCAACGGGGAGATTAATGATACCGTGATTCGGCTGTCCGATAGCGGAGCCGCGATTCGCCGCAAATTTGTAAATATGAATTTCTAGTTAATTAATCTACTGTTTTTTTTCGGAGCGTGAGATTAGATTTCATTAAGGGTGATGATTGTTTCGGTTATTTCCCTGTGTGCTGTGTCCCGTTAGGGTAGTGTTCTCGTTTTTTTTGAAGATTGCCTAATAACAGACAGTCAAAAAACTCGAGACAGGGGATGTTACGAGAGCGGGAAGATACACTTTCCCGGAGGCGAACCACTCAAATTCCGGGCTAAAGACGGCGCGCGGGGGTAAAAAGGACGATAGGTGGCGAAGAATGGCGACCCAATTAGGGCTCCAAGAAAAACACAGCGTGAGAGGAGAACATCGCTAAGGGTCTCTTTTAAGATGAAGGAAGCCGGTTGAGGTGTATTGTACGCGCGAGGTAAAATCGATCCGACAATGATAATGAAGATCTCGGGCCAGATCGAATACCGTATCGGGGGAATCAAAATCAAAGTAGCGATACCTCTAATGGGACAAATGGCTAGTTTTAGAGAAACTTACAGTTTTAGAGAGAATTACAGTTTACACCTCACCTTCCACGGTATTCGCATACATGTTACACCTGAAACGACCCCCAAAAATAATTCTTCCGATCATTTCTCGCTCGTAAATCAGCGATCGTTGACCAGCGTCTCAGCGACGATAAATTTCGCGAAGGTTCGAGGACCGCGGTTTGCCCACGGCTCTGTCGCGCGAGGTCCAGGACAAAGAAAATTTTTTCGTGGTTATCATAGCGACGGCGTCGTTGGTTGAATCCGAAAGGAGGGAGCATCCGGGGGATTGGAAAAAGACGAGCATGCAAATGAACCGACCGGTTGAATTTTCTCGGTACGTGCCGCTAGACCCCCCCCCCCTCCTCCTCCTCCTCCTCCTCTCTCCTCCGTCTGAGTGCGTGTGTCTTCCATGGTACGTGTATTTGTAAATACAGGGCGTGCGAGCACGTTTCTCCTTCTCGGAGCGCTCGTTTACGGGCACGTATGGAAGCGTGTTCGGGGTGGAAAGCGTCCATCCCGCGCGAGACGAAACTAAGGGGAAATTGACCGGTGCGCAGTGGTTCTCCCTTGTTCCTCCTGTCCAGAGACGGGAGGAGCTGGGAAAGTTTATTGTTAATACTCCCGAGAATTTGAAAATTAACATTTTTCATCAGAAATTAGGAAAATAATGATTTTCAAAGTAACGCGACATACGTTCATTGAAAGGAAAGAATTCAATTTTCAGCGAACAACTATGAATTTATAATACAATACAAGTTGCATAATAATATACATTTTTAATATTTAAACCTTCATATACAAAAGGCGTACGTTTTATACGCGTGGAAATTTATAAGTCAGTCGATTAAAAATGTATCAATATGCCACTCTTTTCATTATCATAAAACAAGCGATGTTCCATTCGCGCGAAACATCTCTGGGGATTGGATGACCGTGTTATTACACACAATTTTTCCAGCGTCGGTGGTGTTATTTTTACCCCTCGTTCGAAGGAAATAGGAATTAAGAGAGCACCCGAACAACCCCGTGCTCTCCATGCAACATCGCAACCCCCCCGGTGTTACCCTTATCATCGCCCGCGTTTATTGTTCTTCGAAACAAAGGATGAATTGTAAATTAGCACGCTCCGTCGGTCGTTCTATGTTTTCACACGCGGTACTCCGACAGGCCACTCGAATTAATCGAATAAAAATATTTTTGTCACGATGTACGACTGTTTTATCCCGACCTAAATGCCGATTACGACCAATTCTTGAATTAAAAAATCGTGAAACCTTCAGTGAAAGCATTTGACATCATCATGATGCGTTAATTTTAATTTCTGAAAAGAACAGTAACATTATTACATGCTTCGATAAAATATTATTAACATTCTATTTTGGAATTGACGACTGAACTTTCGATGTTTATTTAAAGCACCTGTGCTATCGTAATTTATTTGAAATAATAGCTTTTTATTTCCATTTCAAATAAAATTGTGAAAGTCGGATAGCTGAAGATTCAGGCACGTTAGCTTCTGTTTCTTGTAAAAAGAAGCTGCACAGCGGGGTGTAGATTCGGCTCGAGCATAAAGCACCACGAAACCGCTGCCCTCCTCTGGCCCCAATTAAGGAAATGGATCCCGCGATACTTTTATTGCTGTGCGTGCACGCAGCAAGGCATTTCTGCGCGCGTGCCGCATCGACCGAATGGGAATGCTAAGCGCAACGACTCGAAAGGGGGTGGGATTGAATTGTTCCCGTGCCGTTTACACGGCGTTTGTTGCACGGAAGTCATAGTCGTTATTCTCGTGGGTTCGTTACGGTCAACCGACCGACATACACGGTTTTTCCTTTCACTTGACTTTCGTCGCCGTGACGAAGGGACGATGGGCGCCCCGTTGACAAACTAAATTCGCGAAACTAGCGATTTTATTCAATTTTTATTTTACGATCTTACACAGGTTCATTCGAATGCTAAGAAAGTGAGGATAAGATCGATTAATTTATAGGATTTATTTATTATTAATAAAATAATGGGGGTTGTGCATAGGAATTATTATAATTAAACTATTACTTTGTTGTAAAGTGGAATGTACAATCCATAAACAAGTTTACACAATGATTATTGACGAATGATTAACACAGTTTACGATAAGTATAATATACATTCCATCTTACGGTGTCTTGTACCAGTGATCTCGTAGATCAGTTCACGGTCGTTTACAGCGGCACTTTCTCTGGAGGTGCTCGAAGCACGACATAAAGTCAGGAAGATTTCGTTGAGTTTACACCCTCGTCACGAGACAACCATCGTAAAATACGAAATCATCGACCGGGGCGAGAATTATACCTCCCGCGACCCTTTCGCTTTCAACGTTGAACCTACGAACGAGCCCTCCCCCGCGCAACGACGCGAGTGGACAGCGGCCACCCCTCGGCGATACTCAATTTCCAGCTCAAACAACCAACAGCCGCGGCGGGGGTAACGAAAGCCCTGTTTGTCGGGGAAGACGAAATAAAAAAAAGTAAGAGTACCTAACAGTTACAATAACTATCTATTAGTTGGTAGAGATTTCGCTCTTCAATTTACATTTTGTTAAATTTATTTCAGACATATATTCCCCAAGTTCGCTAGGGAATTTCTATATAATATCGCACGGTCCCTCTTCACTGTTCTGTGACGCGTTTCACTCGATCAAATTTACTCTAACGAGCGATAAAAACTCTGACTTTCAGAAACGGAGAAGAAAGAGGACTTAGCGAAGAACGTGTCGTCGTTCGACCATCAATACCACCTCCAGCGAAAATAAACACCAGCACCCGTGGACCCGTCCGGCTCGTCGCCGTGGCGATGGGTGGTGGAAAGAGGGAAAAAAATCCTTCCACCGAAAAACTTTCGCCTCCAGACAAGCGGATGCAAATGGGATAGAGAGAGGCGAGGGGAGAGGGTGGCGATGGGGTAGGCGGCGGTGTTGGCCGGCCAAGAGGTCGGCGAAAGAGGGGCTGGAAAGGAGGTGGAAAGAGGTGGAGCAGAGGAGCGAGCGAGGGTGGCAACGAGGAGGAAAAGGGACGACGCGGGAGGGTTGATATCGGCTAGAAGGTGAGCTTCGGAACGCAATGTCCGGCCTGGTCCAGCCGGCAGAGATGCGAGTATTGATCTAGGCTCAGACCTAACCCACCCCCTCGAGAACCTTTCCACCCTCCTCGGCCACCTCCAGCCGCCTCCTTCGCCTCCACCATCTCCAAGCTCGTCGCGAAGCCAGCCCTGCTTCGTTCCTGGGGGCCGTGGTCGAGAGAAAAAGGGATGGATGCCCGAGGGGCGAACCGAGAGAGGAGAGCAAGGGAAAACGGGCTGGTCGACGGGGGTGGCGGGATCGGGAGGGTGGAGGCTCGAAGGAGGACCTCGAAGTCCGGCTCGCCGAGCTGCCCCTTCAGCTACGCACGTTCACTCTCACCTCCTCCACCTACGATCTCCTCCTCTTACATTAGACGCGCTGCAGGGGTGCTCAACCGATGGAAAACTCTCCCTCAAGATGGAAGAGGCTTTATCAAACCGTCTTCGCGATTTAGTTACTCATAAATTAACTATATCTTTTCTTTTTCTCTTTACATAATTAACGTCGCGTCAACCTTTGGTTATTAGCGACTGTCCGATATCGTTACTTTGAAGCTTCGTTGTTTTCGAAATTCTTGAATCCTGAAAAGAATCGCACCAGAAATAACGTCCGATTGATCAGTTCACGTTCGTCTGAAAATCCTAATGAGGTTTCCCCGAGTTGAAAAAGAGGTTTAACTCGAAAAGGAGAGAAATGGTGATCCGTAAGAGGAGAATTGAAATTCCAAGTACTTCGTCGATTCTCAGAGCCGTTCGGCGTTTAATGAATAAATGGCGAGTATCCACGGTGGATGGGGTGGAAAGGGGTGAAAATCGAAGACAGCCACGCCCTATGAAGGTGAAACAAAGAAAAAAATCGCGACTCGCGACCCGTAGAATCCCGGAAGTCCACGCGTGGAAACGAGACGCATTTCGAGCGTATCAGGGCCAAGGTTTATTAGCTGCGGATCAGTTTCAGTAACCAGACTTGGTGTCGAGTGTTTACAAGTGGTCTGGAGTAGTGCTCGTAAAACGTGAATATAAACGGACGGCGAAAGTGTTGCCTTCGCTCGAAAGCACGACTCGTTTCATCGTTACTCTTTCCTGTTGCTCAATTTGTCAACACGCGAACGAGTTGCTGCCGACTGGCGATCGCTGTGTCGATTTAAAATATCGACTAACATCGATGTATGGATATGTCATTGCCGCAATGGATAAGCGGACAGACGTAACAAATATATTATTTTTTAGTCAATCTCGCGATTTCCTCACTTCGAACAAATGAATTCGTCCCTGAAGAGGTTAATCATCGGTTCCAACGCGCCCCGTCTCGTTCAAAAAGCGGTGGTCTTGCGAACCACCCCTTGCAAGATCCGAGCAGATAGCAGCGGCACGAATTTACATACTGACGAAAGTTGCCCGGCTGGTTTCCAATTATCAGCGTTGGAAAATGGAAATGCCGAGGCGGCCACGTTCCCGCCAGCCACCGAATTTCACTTTCCACCCTCCACGACCGTTGTGCGACCGCCGCGCGTTGTTCCGTCCTATCTTCCAACGCTATAAATTAATACTAATCTCGGCATCCGTTGTGCAGGCCTGCTCGGTCACGGGGTAGGATGCGAGGGGGTTTCAAGGGTGGCCGACGGCCGCCTTTGGATTTATTGGGATTCGAGTAACTCCATGCGACGTTATCGTGCGCCGTTCCTCCGAGTCAACCGTGGTCGCCACTGACCTCTTCAAGTTCCACCGAAACACGCTGCGAACCCCACGCTCTTCGAAACGTTGAAATTGTTGCGAGATACACATCGCGAGGTTTGAAATTCAAAATTTGTTTAATTTACTTAATCTCGTTACAATTCTTTATGTGATTAATGGAGTTAAGCGATTTGTGAACGGTTCATTTAATTTCGATTTATTTAAATAAGTAACAGTGGAATTCGACAATAACATGCTTCACAATTACTGTCTTAAGATGTGCAATCTTAAAGATATTGTATAATTGAATTTAGGTACTGTTTGTACAACGGAAGTATATATTTTTCCCTTCAGAAGAAACACAGAATGATTGAGATCCAAGGAGGGCGATAAAATAACGCTGGGGAAGGACGAGCATCTTTATCGTTCTTATGGCGTTATCTTATTAAGGATGAGCTGGCGGGGTGCATGGGAGAGACGGTTAGTAGCACGCGAGGGTGAAAAATGAAGAAGAGACGAGAACCTACCCCACGGACCATCGGTCATCGCCGAAAACCGCCCCATCGTTCTCTCCTTCCTTCTTTCGCGATATCAGCCAGTAATGAATCTGTCACAGCACCACGAGATTTCATTTCCTTCCTGGAGGACGTCGAGCCTAGCCTGAAGTGATTTTTATGATTCCGGAGCGTCCAGTGTAAGCTTTAGGGGTAGTTCAAGGGCGTCGTATTACGTCAAAATCCTCTCAACGTAAGATTAATTGCATCAAAGTCGTTCTCTTCGAGTAAAGCGTAAGTAAATCTTTCACATTTAATTGTGATCGCGTACACTTTCATTTAAAATAAAGTCTGATGGATTCTACAGCTTGCGTCGATGTATCGAGTGGTCGACGTTCCGGCAATTGAAATCAACCCCGACCTTCGCCATCTCTCGTCACGCCAGCGACCCCGAAGAAGCTCGCGAGGGACGGCTGTTCTTGAGGAAGGAGCCGAACATAGCGACCCAGTCCCAAAGACTTTGACCCACATCATATCGCTCGTTTTTGCCTTCGCCTCCTTCACCTTCCCAGTTCCTTCCCTCCCGGGACTATTATCTTAATCCCATACATCCACTTTAAGAGGCGTTCCGCCCGAACGAAGCGACGCCGACTACTTCCGTGGTTTCTAGATGAAATCCTTCTGCCTCTTCTTTTCAGGATTAATCATCCCTTCGGATGAATCGATTGAAACGAGGGGCTCTTGGAGTCCCTGGAAATGATGCTCCATCGAGTGTTTTGCACCCTCGGCTGGAAAATGGGGGATGGTCTTTCAGTACCCATTTATAAATACTACTCTCGGATCTTGATATACCCGAAATGTGTTACGTTTTAACGAATACATGTCAATGAATACGTATCACGAACACGATTAATGAACATGTTTAAAACTATATTAGGTTGTCCAAAATTAACAGCGATTTTTTTTAGGTTTACAAATAAAGCAAACTCACCATAAACTCGCCGAAGAAGACGTCCCCGTAAACACGGAGCTTTGTAAATTGGGCCGAAGTTGACTCTACAGCGACGACTACCGACTTTTATCGAGGATCTACGGTGAACAAAGATCGTATACCCGTGTCGTCGGTGTCCTACTTGAAAAGTTATTCGTAAGCCTGGGTGGGCGCACGTGCGACGAACTCTCATAAATTAGAGATGCTCGATCGCCCAATTAATACGATGTTTCCAGTGGCAGACGATCGACGAGCAGGAGAGAAAGCGCTGAAAGAAACGGTGGAAGCCCCCGGCTAAAAATCGAGGAGGACGCGAATCGTTGGTCGTCGCGAGCAGAAAAGAGACGGGACCAGGGTTATTGCTCAAATGTTGGAGGAGCCAGCGCGTATACGCGTCGGGTGCGTGAACCGCGGCATAAATTAAATTAGCATAATGCCAAGCCACCGAACAACAAAGTAAAAAGCCGCAACAACGTGGGAACCGGCCGAAAACGGGCATTATCTTTCAATTATCTGGAAGTAAGACTCCGTCGACTGGACCCTTCCATCTCAAACTATTGGCCCATTCTGAAAGGTTCTGCTTCTTTTTTCTGCGTCACGCGAGTTGTACGCATTGTTATTTTTAAACATTACATGTACATTACTTACACGCGTGATATTACGAGGAATTAGTTTGAAAGGGATAATATTGCTTTGTGATTGAATTATTAATAAATATGTTTGAGGGTATCGTTACCTTTTAAGCGGTTCGGAATCGATGAAGCTTTCAGGGTGACCTAATACTCCCGTTGAACAGCAGCTATTGCGAAAGCCATGTCGCTGATACGAAACGTATTTAATTGTTTTAGGTGTTTCACGGTGTTTCCTTGGGATGGTAATCCGCGAGAGAACTTCGAGGAAACAAGCCCGCAACGTTTATGCGCGTGGCTGGGGATGGTGGTCATTAAAGGGGATGGAACAAACGTTTGTGATGATCGTGGGACAGTAGAATTTGGTCATACTTCACTTGCGAGGTCTCCTTAATTCGATGGTAAAACAAATCATTTTAAATATGATAGCAGTTTGAATCTTGCATCTCCTTAAATTATGTGGCATTACATTATCACTAGTTGTTACGTCGACGCAATTATTTTTATATTATATTATATATTTATATTATATAAAGGAATTGTCATTCCTTTAGCTCTTGTAAGTGTACAAGGTAATCAACGTACTCATTATCTCGAGAACCGTAATCGTAATCACTCTTGTCGAGTAGAAGCCATTCCAGAGACATAGAAACTGTTTCCACGTCGAGTACAGTATTTAATCCCTCTGTTGGGGTACTTACACATTCGCAATTTCCACTTTCGAGCATTATGCATAACTCCCGCGAGCTAAGTATGTTATTATACGAGTGTGTTATTATGCGGAAAAGGATTCATTTCTGCGTGACGACACTCAAATTTATACTACCGCAGCGGGTAAAGCGAACTCACCGCAACGAATATCGTCTTCAGGGGTTGGGACGGGAATTCAAGTGTGCATGGAGACCACCGGCGTGCTCTTTGGGTCTTCTCAATCGTTGTTTCCGATGAAAAAACTCAACGAAAATTAATACGGCGCGTCGACCGTTCGACTAAAATCGGCGAATTAAAATATATTTAAGAGTGGACCGTTCGAAGCAACATTGATGAAAATATTTACATATTCTTCTTTAAAGATCGTTATCAGGGCGTGCCTTTGCAACAGTTATTTATACTATTGACACGTCAGCTTCTTGGAATCCCGTACAAACTGAGTACAATTCGAGGGAGCAGTGCTCAAAGGCGTCGAAGAGTTAGAAACACGTAAGAGTTTATGGATAACCTGTTTCCACTTATGAAAATGTAATTAAACCAAAGGGTTATACCGTTTTGAGGGAGAGGATGGATTCCTACCTTTCGTTGCTCCACGAAATCCGAATTTACGTGACCGCAAGAGCTGAAAAGAAAGGCACCGCAAACGAGTAGAGTCCTGCCAGATGGATCGCGATCCAGGCAGAAATGCGAACCGGGACCACCAACGTCTATGTTGAAGGATTCCCTGAGAACGTTTCATGCTAATAAGACCGCGAGTCGCGTAAGACCAAACACCAGATTTATCTCTCGGCCCGAGTAGCCAGTCACTTTTCGTCCATTCCAACTTGATTACCGAAACCAGCTGGATAGAGAAGGGTTGCGCATCAGGTACATCCAATTTAATTTACATGAGAGTAGATAACAAGTGAGTGGACACTCCAGACTGTGTTAGGTTTATCCAGTAGGAAACATACGTGTAAGATGGTCTAGCTTGGTATATCTTTCAATCAGGCACGAGACTGTTGCACTAACAAAAAGAAAAGCAAAGTAATGATGTACTGATCACCTTAGACAAATGGTAAGTTAATTCGCCGACGATTTCGCGACCGTGGAATCGGGTTCACGGGACTCACGATTACGAGTTTAAGGTAGCCGACACTCGAGTAGCGTCGGCGGCGGCAAGCTGGACTCCTCGTAAAATTATCGGTAATAAAATCGTGATTTACGTCCATGTTCCTGGAAAGCGGACCGCTCGAAATCGTTCCGCTATCCTGTCCGTTCCCCTGCCGCTTTTATCTCTTCGTTCATTCGTGGCCAGGATGGCTGTGCGAGGACGACATCGCCAGACACCGAAGACGCTTTGACCTTTCGCGTTCATTTTCAGAATATCCGAAAGAAACGGGTTCAACCTCGTTGCCGCCCTCAATGACCTTCTGACTTCATTGTAAAGGCAGTTTACGGTGTGTATCTCAATTCTTCTCGTATCTAAAATATCAGGACCACGTATTATACTTTTAACCGCATAATAATATGTATAATACAGATCCCAACGTGGATGGACGTGGGTGAGTGTGGGTGTGCGAGAGTCGCCGTGGGTGGCGCCTACGAGGTGACAACCGAATCGACAAACAGACCAGACCCAGTTGCTCTATGACAAGGGCACGACTGCGCCTACGAGATGTTAACCGAAACGGCACGCAGGCTAGTAGCGGTTGCCGCATAACAGGAGCACCTCGGCCCCTACAATGCAGCAACCGAAACGACATACAATGCAGTAGGGGTTGCCGTACAACAGGGGCACCTTGATCCATGCCTATCATGCGGCAACCGTGACTACAAACAGGCTAACATCGGTTGCCACACTACAGGGGATCCGCGGCACCTACGAAGCAGCAACCAAGACTACAAGCAGGCAAGGAACGGTTGCTATAAAACAGGGACATACTTTGC